>NC_053448.1:37171076-37207089 GCF_007990345.1 Gossypium hirsutum | reverse complement strand
TATACATAGATATAGGGCATAAATACATAATCTTAATTCATATTATGTATATACGTATTATACATACTTAAATATACAATTTCATAATTCTTAATACTTACTATATTTATAATATTTTACATCTCATATATACTTTATATTCTTATATTTAATACTTTTTATCACATTTATATATACAATTTTAAATAAAACACATATTTACTTTTATTTTTAATACTTACCAATTTTTATTAAATATTATTTATTAGCATTTCTTTTTTTATGCTTAAATTATACAGCATATAATTTTTACTAATTTTATTACATTGTTATTGGTGTTGTATTTATTCAGTACACTTGTGCTTTTCTAAAATGTTAGTTCTATTTATTTATTTGTTGCTTTGTTTTGTATCTGTCATTTCATTTTGCCTATTATTGTGTTACTCCTTTTTTCTTACCTTGTCGTTTCGTTATTTTTTTATTAAAACATCAAAGAAATTTTTCTAAATGCATATTTCGCGTTTGGAAAATCGAGAAAACGTGCCCTAACGTGCTGGGTTCATTTCTCTTCGACCAATAGCCAAATATCCTTTTAAACTTTAAATAGGCAATATTCGGTTTGAACAGAAAACGTGCCCTAACTGCTGGTTTCGATTTCTATTGCTAAATGCCAATACTATAAGCTCAAGTATGTTATTAAACTAGACTGGTGTAGAGTATCGTGTCTAACGTGCTGGATGTGATATTCATTCGGAACAAGAGAATCTTATATTTCAATTCACGTTATCAGAGTTTCTTTTAAGGATCGTATTTTAAAACTCTTCAAATTTTCAATTTTCGACACTAAGACACTAATTAATCAACTAGGTACCAATTTGGGCGTATCGAGGGTGCTATCCTCTCGTAACGACTCCCGAACCCGTTTTTTGAATTTCATAGACCAAAATCTTTTTTAATAAAATTAAATCGTTTATTAAAAACAACCACTTTCGAGGTGACGATCAACTATCAAAAAAGATTGGTGGCGACTCCCGTTTTCATTCTATTTTCAAAATCCAAGTCGACCCCGTTTTCATCAAAAAAATGGTGTCAACAGCTTGGCGACTCCACTGGGGACAATAAGAGAGTCAAGCCACGTGTTGATTATTTCTTGTCTTTTTGTCGAAAGTTAAAAATTCGATTTAAATTTACGATCCTCTCATTGCTTCTCTTTTGTTTTGAGTTATATCTTTTTATCGTGTTCTGTATTTTATTTATACCTCTGCACATTGCATTGCATGACCGCTGGTCATACCCTTTTAAGTGGGAGTGAGAAACTACGCCTTCTGAGGTTTTCACCTCCGTAGGGATAACGAATCGCTTCCGGGATACATCCGTACCTATGTCTTCGTGAGATTTTCATCTCCGCATGGCCATAGGGAAATGTATTCCCCTGAACTGAACTCGGTCCATGTAAGCCTATAATGGGTAAGGATCGAGGAATCTGCTGGTTCAGGTACCCTTACTTTAGAACCAAACCACATATAGGAGCCGTAAGAACCCACCGAGATAGAGCTATTCCAAACCCTAGTGCTTACCGAATAGATGCTTTATTTATTATTGTTTACTTTAAATCCTAGCTCTGATTTTCTTTGTTTGTGATTGCATGGCATTTCATTTCAAAAGAGGTGTCGATTCACGTTCAGTATAGATAGAAAGCTTATCATGGAAAAGAGGTTTCTTGATAAAGTAGAAGACAATGCAGCTGTACGAGTGTGGGCTGAGACGATGTGGAGAGAGAAAGGCAATAGTCTTGCAGAAGGGTACGTATCAGAGTTATGGGACTTCACCCGTATCAGCGTAATCCAAAATGATCTTCGAGAAATGAAGGAAATATGGGATCAATGGGACGATGGGACCAAGCAGATGTTCTACTGTGACTATGGGGACTTGTCTTACCTACTTGTGTCAAAGTGGACAAGCATTTATTCCGAGCCCTAGCCCAGTTTTGGAATCCTGCTTACAGTTGTTTCACTTTTGGAAAAGTGGACTTGGTGCCCACCGTGGAAGAATATACGACCTTGCTTCGGTGTCCAAAGATTCAAATTGACAAGGCCTATTCTAGAGCTGCTAGTGTCCCGACATTATTAAAAAATTGATGAGCATTACAGGGATGAGCGAACAGTGGGTCGCTGCCCGAATCCAACAGAAAGGAGATAGTAAATGCGTTCCTTGGAAAGCTTACGAGATTTAGTATTAGTACACCCTGATGTGAAGAAAAGAGTGGATGTCTTCGCTCTAGGTATCTATGGATTGGTAATTTTCCCTAGAGCTTTAGGGCACATAGATGAGGCCGTCTCTGATTTGTTCGATCGGCTTAGTAAAGGAGTCACGCCCATCCCGGCAATCTTAGCAGAAACCTTCAGATCTCTAAGCGCATGTCGAAGAGCAGGGGAGGGAAGGTTCATCGGATGCGCACAGCTACTATCGGTGTGGTTCTATAGTCACTTTTGGAAGGTGGAAAATGTCTTCTATCGAGTCTTCTCAGAAGACTATTCCCCATTGAAGGAACAAGTTGCTACACCAAGACGAGATGACATCACGGAAGAGAAGTGGATGACGATTCTCCAAAATCTTCAGGAGGATGATGTTGAATGGAAAGCTCCTTGGATGGTACCAGACGATATCCTGTATCGATGTGGGGATTTCGACTGGGTCCCTTTACTTGGAATTTGGGGAGCTGTCGGTTATGCCCCTTTACTCGTATTAAGACAATATAGATCGAGACAGTTCATACCAGCAACACAAGGGCTGGCTCAATGTGAGTTTTCTTATAAGGATGAAAACTACAAGAGAAAAACTCGAGAAATATCTAACGCTTGGAAACAGGTTCACCGAATGAAAGATTACCGTAGGAGCGATGACAACTCCAAATATTATGGGTGGTGGAGTAAAAGAGTCAATGACAACATCCCTAAGCCGAGGAAGATTGCGTTCAGTCTATAGAGGAGCATCTACAAGTAGCTCCATCAGAATTAGAGATCATCAAACGAGACTTTGAAAAAAGAAATTCTGAGTGGGAAAAGGATAGAACAGCTAGAAGAAGAAAGAATGCATTTGGGATTAGACATCGATATCCACAAGCTAGAAGCCGAGAAATTAAGGAAGGGAAAGAACAAGGCTGAAGAGGATTTGGATAGTCTAAAAACAGATTACAAGAAGCTGCAATTGTCAATGAGAACTGTCGGTTTGGGTAAAACGTCAGAGCAGTGGCGACAAGAGATCAATGAGGAAAAGAATAGGGCCGATCAGTGGGAAAAGAAATTTCAGGATGCTCGAGCTCGAGAAAATACTTTGGAAAGGAGTTTGTTAGAGTGCCGAAATGAGAAGGCAGGATTAAAGGTTAAGGTGGCAGAGCTAGAAAAGTCACTTCACTCGTACCGTAGTCGCAACTCCATGATCGAATTAAGAGCAAGCTTAAATAAGATCGAAGAACTGAAAGGAAAGATAGGGGAGCTTGAGGACGCATTACACAATTCTGAGCTACGAATGGAGCTTCTTGAGAGGAGTAATGATCAATGGCAAGAGCAATTCCATCATTCTCAAAGTCAGATTAGAGATAGAGATTACGTTCTGGGCAAAGCTGTGACTCAAGTGCGGGAAGTGGCTGATCATCTGCAAATATTAGCAGTTCAGGCCGATGTATTGGGTTTAAAATATGAGTCAGAATCAAGCCGAGGTCGAGATTTAGCTTGGCTTCTTAGGAAGGTTAAGGCTTTGGGTATAAAGGCGAAGCCGTATATGTAATTTATTTTATGTAAAGAAATTTGCTTTCTAGTTGAGTTTTCTAATGAAATTGAATTCGAATCAATGCCTCTTTTTGTATTCATCTCATACATTTGCATTACATCATATGCAGTAAGTTTCATAAAATGACCCTAATAAAATTAAATTATGACAGTTACCCTGGAAACCAACAAAAATCTAATCAAATATCACTACGGTACTCGTCGCCAAACAAAAGCAATGGATCAAAGGTTGGAAAGATTGGAACAGTTGCAACGAGAGATGCAAGATCAGATGCATGAACGACTGGAAAAAATCCAGCAGGACATGTTAGAATCCCAGAACACTGTGATGAACCAATTAAAGCAGTTATTGGCTGGAGGGAATAACAAAGGAAAAGACCCCGTAGTTGATGCTGGGGAGGATCACGATGACCCTGTTTATCCTCCAGGTTTCACCCCAACTAACATCCAAGCACAACCAGAGGTGTACCCACAGAGGGTACCGGTTACCATTGGACCTCAATATCTGGCTGGTGCCTCGGTACCAGTGCATTTTCAAATGGGCTCAGGTTCTAATCCCGGGGATAATCCCACTAATCCTGTGGTCCCGGATCTCGATGACGTGGCAGAAACAGAAAAAACAAGAATGAACCTGCCAAAACAACTGGAGGACCGATGTAGATGGTTAGAGGAAAAATTTAGAGCCATAGAGAACATCGACTATCATCACGGGGTTGATGCCAAGGATCTGAGTTTGGTCCCTGATTTAGTACTCCCACCTAAGTTCAAGATGCCGGAATTCGAAAAATATAATGGGACTAGTTGTCCTGAAGCTCATATAACTATGTTCTGTCGAAGAATGACAGGATACGTCAACAATGATCAGCTGTTAATCTACTGCTTCCAGGACAGTTTGATCGGATCTGCAGCCAAATGGTACAACCAACTGAGTCGTGCTAAAGTTAGTTCATGGAGAGACTTGGCGCAAGCTTTTATGAAGCAATACAGTCATGTAACGGATATAACACCCGATCGAATTAAATTACAAAACATGGAAAAAAGCCTAGCGAGAATTTCAAGCAATACGCCCAACGATGGAGAGAAGTGGCAACACAAGTCCAGCCACCCCTTTTGGAAAAAGAGGTCACCATGTTGTTTATCAACACTTTGAAAGCCCCGTTCATCAACCACATGTTGGGGAGTGCTACCAAGAGCTTCTCGGATATGGTAATGTCCGGTGAAATGATTGAGAACGCGGTAAGGAGCGGTAAAATTGACACGGGGGAAAACTTCAAAAGACCAGCCCTAAGGAAAAAAGAGGGCGAAGTAAACAACGTAAGCACATATAGCAAGAGCAATTCAAAACCGATTACTGTTGGCCCTCCAAAAATGATAACCACTAGTCACCAAGCCCCCTCAAGGCAGGAACCCAACACAAGGCCCAACACAAGGACTAATACAGAGAGACTTCAATTCACGGCCATTCCAATAACATACGGGGAACTGTATCAAAAGTTATTTGATGCACACATAGTATCTCCATTTTATCTAGAGTCCATGCAACCTCCATATCCCAAATGGTATGACACGAATGCCCAATGTGAATCCTATGCAGGGATACCAGGGCACTCAATTGAGAACTGCACTGGGTTTAAAAAGGCGATGGAAAGGTTCATTAAGATGGGGATCGTGAAGTTTGACAACCCATTAGGACCAAACGTAGCAGCGAATCCGTTACCCAATCATTCTGATAAAGGGGTAAACGCAATAATCGAAGTGGGAGAAAGAGAATCAAAGCCGACATTGCAGAGATAAAAACCCCATTGAGTTGGGTTTGGAGACAAATGATAGAAGGAGGTCTCATCAAACAAGATTCAAAGGAAAGGCCCGAAGGAACGAAGACGTACTGCGAGTTTCATGCTGAAGAAGACCATGACATTCAAAACTGTACTGAATTCAAGGCCATGGTACAAAATCTGATGAACAACAAAGAGCTAGAATTTTATGAAGAGATCAAAGGACTTGAAAAAGGAGAAGTTTATGCCTCGGAGGAGGGGCCTACGGGAAAGGCCCAAAATCACCCGGTGGTGATTATTTCAAGGCCAACAAGCACAGGATCTGGAATACAACTGGCGCCAAGGGTCATAACCAAAAACCTGTAGCCTTTCCTTACAAGGATAGCAAAAAGGTTCCTTGAAATTATGACTGCAATGTGATGATCACGGGAGAGGAGAACCCGATAAATGCTTCAGAAGAGGGTAATGACGCAGGCTTCTATACGCGTAGTGGAAAACGTTACGACTCGGGAAATACAAAAAGGGAGCCTATAAAAGGAAAAACCTTGGCGGTTGAACAAGATAAAACGAAGACGACCGAAATTGAACCGCATATTAACACATCGGTGACTGAAAATGAGGCTAGAGAATTCCTAAAATTCTTGAAGCATAGCGAGTATAGTGTGGTGGAACAATTGCATAAGCAACCGGCTCGCATCTCAGTGCTCGAGTTACTTCTAAGTTCAGAGATACATCGTAATGCGTTGATAAAAGTACTAAATGATACTTATGTCGCTAAAGATATCTCAGTAAACAAATTGGATCGTCTGGTTAACAATATAAATGCTGATAACTTCATCTTCTTCAACGATGATGAGATCCCGCCAGGTGGTATGGGATCTATCAAGGCCTTGCACATCACTGCCCGTTGCAAGGGGTGTATACTACCGGCGGTACTCGTTGACAATGGATCGGCCCTGAATGTTTTACCCCTGTCCACATTAAACAGGCTACCTGTGGACAGTTCTCACATGAAATCATGCCAAAATATAGTGAGAGCATTTGATGGCACTGAGAGAAAAGTGATGGGAAGAATCGAGATACCCCTATTGATTGGTCCAAATACATACGAGGTGGACTTTTTGGTAATGGATATTAAACCATCTTACAATTGCCTATTGGGGAGGCATTGGATCCATTCTGCAGGGGCTGTACCATCGTCACTTCACCAAAAGTTAAAATTAGTGGTAGAGGGTCGATTGGTGACTATAGGTGCAGAAGAAGACATCATTGCATCAGTCACCGATGATATGCCATACATAGAGGCTGATAGTGAAGCGATAGAATGTTCATTTCGATCATTGGAATTCGTAAATCCCACATTTGTAATCGAGATGAGCAAAATCCCAGAGCCTAAGATATCCAAAGCTACGTCAATGAGCTTACAGCTAACGATGGGAAAGGGAGCATTGCCTGGAAGAGGATTTGGAAAATACCTCCAGGGAAGGGTCGAAGTACCGATCTTGGTTAACAAACAGGACCGTTATGGTTTGGGATATAAGCTTAATGCGAGGGAAAGGAGGAAGGAGATGGAGAAAAAGCAAGAAAAGAGAAGAGCACATTTGGGCGGGATAGAAGCCAAGTGGGGACCGATAACCTTTCCCCATATATCTAAGACTTTTGTTTCAGGGGGAATTGTCCACCCTGAAGAGAAGGATGAGGTTGTAGAAGGAAGGATTGAGAGGTTGGACATCAATGCCATATCCGCGGAAGAAAGGGTGGAAAGGAATTTATCGGGCATTCGTCCTTACGAACCTAGAAGTGTTCTGAATAACTGGACTGCAGAAGAGATCCCTGTAACATTTAGAACTAATTCAGAGTAATATTCAGAACACTTGTTGCCTTAAGCCTGGGGGTGATAAGAATCTTTTGTAAAAGGCACATGTCCAAAATCTAATTTCAGTGAAAACTTATCATTCAGTTTCATCTTGAGCAAATATTCTTTCATTCATTTCATTCCCTTTATAATCATACTATGCATACAAGTATTCTTAGATTCTTTTATTTGGGCCTCCATTTGTTCCAATAACAGGTCTTCAGATATCAATGAGATGAGCGACGCTGTTACTAATTCAGAGTCTCTATTTGAACAAGACATGAGTATAGATGATCCTCAAGATTTTGAAGGTGACCAAGACAGCGTTTTATCTCCGGATTTGTTAAGAATGGTGGAAGAAGAAGAAAAACAAATTCTACCCTATAAGGAATCAGTAGAAGTTGTGATCTTAGAAGAGGGCAGAGATGTAAAAATTGGCGCTTGCATTGCCAAGGAAACAAGGCAAGACCTTGTTGAGTTGCTTCAAGAGTTTAAAGATGTCTTCGCATGGTCCTACCAAGATATGCCAGGGTTAAGTACTGATATCGTGGTACACCGATTGCCTATAAAGGAAGAATGCAAACCAGTCCAACAAAAGCTCCGAAGGATGAGGCCTGATGTCTTGCTAAAAATAAAGGAAGAAGTTAAGAAGCAATTTGATGCTGGTTTCTTACAGGTGGTCAAGTACTCAGAATGGGTAGCCAATATAGTCCCTGTTCCTAAGAAAGATGGGAAGGTGCGAATGTGTGTGACTACAGAGACTTGAACAAAGCCAGCCCAAAAGATAATTTCCCACTGCCTCATATCGATACCTTAGTAGACAACACGGCCGGATACTCACTGTTCTCTTTCATGGATGGTTTCTCCGGGTACAACCAAATTAAGATGCTTTCTGAAGACAGGGAGAAGACCACATTTGTAACGATGTGGGGGACGTTTTGTTATAAAGTGATGCCTTTGTATTGAAAAATGCAGGAGCAACGTATCAGAGAGCCATGGTAGCATTATTCCATGATATGATGCATAAAGAGATAGAAGTTTATGTTGATGACATGATCGCAAAATCCAGAACAGAAGGGGAACACGTGCAAGTTCTGAGAAAACTGTTTCTAAGGTTAAGGAAGTTCCAGCTAAAACTTAACCCAGCTAAGTGTACTTTCGGGGCTAGATCAGGAAAATTGCTAGGATTCTTAGTCAGCGAAAAGGGAATTGAAATTGACCCAGACAAAGTTAAGGCCATACAAGAATTACCTCCGCCAAGTACTCAAAAAGAAGTTCGGGGTTTCCTAGGAAGACTAAATTACATCGCTCGATTCATTTCACAATTAACTAAGAAATGTGACCCCATATTCCGTCTTCTTAGGAAACACAATCCAAGTGTATGGATAAGGAGTGCCAGAAAACTTTCGAAAAAGTTAAACATTACTTGTCCAACGCCCCAGTACTGATGCCACCTTGCCCTGACAAGCCACTGATACTATACTTGGCAGTATTTGAGAATTCCATGGGGTGCGTGCTCGGCCAACATGATGAGTCAGGACGAAAAGAAAGAGCGATCTATTATCTCAGTAAGAAGTTCACTGAATGCGAAACGAGATATTCGCCAATTGAAAAATTATGTTGCGCATTGGTTTGGACTACTCGGAAATTGAGACAATACATGTTGTACCATACGACTTGGTTAATCTCAAAGTTAGACCCTCTGAAATACATGATGGAGTCAACTGCTCTAAACGGAAGGATGGCCCGATGGCAAATTCTACTATCTGAATTTGACATAACCTATGTGAATCAAAAGGCTGTAAAAGGGAGTGCGATAGCAGATTTTCTAGCAAGTAGAGCCCTGGACGATTATGAGCCTTTGAACTTTGATTTCCCAAATGAGGATCTGATGTATGTGGCAACTACTGAAGCAAGCACACAAGAAGGCAATACTTGGAAATTAAATTTTGACGGAGCCTCAAATGCCATGGGTAACGGGATTGGGGCAGTCTTGGTATCTCCAAACGGTGATCATTATCTTTTCACCAGTAAACTAGATTTTGATTGCACAAATAACATGGCGGAATATGAAGCATGTATCATGGGAATCCGTGCGGCTATGGAACGCAAAATCAAGGTACTTGAGGTATATGGGGATTCGGCATTGGTAATTTATCAGTTCAAAGGCGAATGGGAAACAAGAGACCCTAAGTTGATTAGTTACCGAAGGCTAGTCCTAGAATTGATTGAGGAGTTTGACGACATCACTTTTTGTTATCTCCCACGAGACGAGAATCAGATGACCGACGCTTTAGCTACATTGGCTTCCATGATGAAAGTAAATAGACCAGAGGATGTGAAGCCTATCCAAATGAGCATTTATGATGCTCCAGCCCACTGTTGTAACATTGACGAGGAAGAAGAAAAGGACGACAACCTTTGGTATCAGGACATATTGCGATACGTGAAAAATCGTGAATGCCCAAACCAAGCAACTGAGAATGACAAGAGAATGTTGAGGAGGCTGGCCAGTGATTACGTCTTAGATGGAGAGATCCTGTACAAAAGAGGAAAAGATCAGGTGCTGTTAAGATGTGTGGACGCTGTGGAGGCCAAGCAGATCTTGGAAGAAGTCCATGATGGTATTTGTGGAACACACGCTAACGATTTCACAATGGCCAGACAGATCATGAGATTTGGATATTATTGGTCTACCATGGAAGGAGACTGCATCAAATATGCTAAGAAGTGCCATAAATGCCAGATTTACGGAGACAAAATTCATGTGCCTCCATTACCTCTTCACGTCATGACTTCCCCATGGCCTTTCTCCATGTGGGGCATGGACGTCATTGGGCCGATATCGCCAAAGGCTTCAAACGGACATCGTTTCATTTTTGTAGTGATTGACTACTTTACTAAGTAGGTAGAGGCTACTTCTTACGCCAACGTCACAAAGGTAGCTGTCAGCAAGTTTTTAAAGAAGGAAATCATATGTCGGTATGGAATGCCTGAAAGGATTATATCTGACAACGCATTAAATTTGAATAATAGCACGATAGCAGATGTTTGTAGTCAATTCAAGATCAAGCACCACAACTCATCGCCATATCGTCTGAAGATGAATGGTGCGGTGGAGGCAGCCAATAAAAATATCAAAAAGATTGTGGGGAAAATGACTGAGACCTATAGAGATTGGCACGAGAAGTTTCCATTCGCCCTCTATGCTTATCGAACGTCCGTCAGGACTTCTACCGGGGCAACACCATTCTCTTTGGTTTATGGAATGGAGGCAGTGCTACCAATTGAGGTTGAAATTCCCTCTCTCCGAGTTTTTTTAGAACTAAAGTTAGACGAAGCAGAATGGGTCTAATCCCGATATGATCAGCTGAACTTGATTGAAGAAAGGAGGTTAAGAGCTATCCGTCATGGTCAAATGTACCAGAAACGAATGATGCGAGCTTACAATAAGAAAGTTCGTCCTAGAAACTTCCATGAAGGGGACTTGGTACTGAAGAAGATCCTTCCCATACAAAAAGACTTCAGAGGAAAGTGGATGCCAAACTGGGAGGGACCTTATGTAGTAAAAAAGGCCTTTTCAAGAGGGGCATTAATTTTAACTGGGATGGATGGCAAAAGCTTGCCCAATCCTGTGAATTCGAATTCAGTGAAGAGGTACTTTGCCTAAAAAAAAAAAAGGGAGAGGCCAAGGCGAAAACCCGCAAAGGGCACCTTGAGACCAAAGGGGTTTTGAATTGAAAACCCAGGAATGGGCAATTCAAATTTTCGATCAAAGATGAGGCATAGAGTAGTTTTGTCTTCTCTGAATTAACAAGAAGGAGAGATGCTACATCTTGGGGCATCAACAAAGTCTTTTAGGACTTCTAAACACAGAGTTTGTGCGGAGAAGCTCATGCTGCGATATCTGGGGCACCTGTTTTTATCTTATTTACATCTTAGCAAAATTTGCTATTTGTTCATTTAGAGCTCTGCTCTCAATAAAGTTCCATCTTATTCATTGTGATAATCTTTTTCATCATATCTCAGCAAAATTTGCTATCTTGATTGATTTATTCATTTCGAGCTTTGCTCTCAGCAAAATTTTATCTTGTCCATCTTGATAATCTTTTTAAAGCATTTTTCATTAAAATAATGATTACTGGACTGGTAATATTCAAGCAGAAGGAGTTCTACATATTACTCTGAAAGCTTCTAAATAGTACGAGGACCTGAAACAGGACTATTGTTTAGAACTGACCAAACTTAAGGGTTAGAAGCATTGGAGGAAGAATAGTCTAAATTGCAACTATTTCCTTGGTTTTTTCTGTCAAAGATACCAGCTGAACGAGAAGGGGCGGTGATAGAACCTTTAATAAATTTCGAGTAATGACAACCTAAGCATTTAAAAAGGGATCATTCTCATGACATTCTGCAAATATCATTCATACACATCTAGTTAGGAGCATTTGATCCACTCTGATCATGTCATCCTAAACACTAGCCGTAAATAGGTCCATAAAATTGATTTTATAGGTCATATTCCCCAGAGAACAGATCAAAGGAACAGATCCTATACCCTTGAAGTTGCAATGGGATGGATTGAAGTCATTAAAACAGATCTTGTCTTCATGTATTGGCATGAAGTAGATCGAGGATAGCAGGTCCTATCTTCCTATATTGGTAGGAAGTGGATCGAAGATGCAGATCTTGTCTTCCCATATTGGTGGCGAAGTAGATCGAAGAAAGCAAATCTTGTCTTCATGTATTGGCGTGAAGTGGATCGAAGATGCAGATCTTGTCTTCCCATATTGGTGGCGAAGTAGATCGAAGAAAGCAAATCTTGTCTCATGTATTGGCATGAAGTGAATCGAAGATGCAGATCTTGTCTTCCCATATTGGTGGCGAAGTAGATCGAAGAAAGCAGATCTTGTCTCATGTATTGGCATGAAGTGGATCGAAGATGCAGATCTTGTCTTCCCATATTGGTGGCGAAGTAGATTGAAGAAAGCAGATCTTGTCTTCATGTATTGGCGTGAAGTAGATCGAAGGTAGCAGATCCTATCTTCCTATATTGGTAGGAAGTGGATCGAAGATGCAGATCTTGTCTTCCCATATTGGTGGCGAAGTAGATCGCAGAAAGCAGATCTTGTCTTCATGTATTGGCGTGAAGTAGATCGAAGATAGCAGGTCCTATCTTCCTATATTGATAGGAAGTGGATCCAAGATGCAGATCTTGTCTTCCCATACTGGTGGTGAAGTAGATCGAAGAAAGCAGATCTTGTCTTCATGTATTGGCGTGAAGTAGATCGAAGATAGCATATCCTGCCTTCCTATATTGGTAGGAAGTGGATTGAAAAACAGATCCTATCTCCCTAAGCAGCAGTGGAGTAGACTAAAACCACAAATCTCATCCTCATGGAGTTGCAGTAGAGTAGATTAAAGACGTATCTCTCTGAAGTGCAATAAAGTGGACTAAAGCAACAAGACACAGTAGACTTGAATGAGGCTACTTGAAGAAGAAAGGCACCAAGAAGTCAAGATTCGACGAGACCAGACAAAATTGACCCGTCAAAAGTCTTTGCTTCATTCTCGTTACACGACAATGAGCAAAGAGGGGCAGCTGTAACAGGTCAATTTTGACCTAGGCCTAAAGACCCAAAACAAATGAAAATAACCCAAAAATTACATCCCAAAGCCCAGTAAATTAAAATTTGTTTCAGCAAAAAAAAAACCTAGCCCTAGCCGCATGCACACCTCTGCCAGGTACGCCGCTCCAGCTCCTCACACGCCGCCACCGCCCAAGGCTCGCCTACCATCGGTCGTCCACGCGTCTGACACCTGCGAAAATTAAATATAATGGCAAAAAGGAAGCACGCGAGCAATAATAATAGTTAACAGATAATAAAGAAGAAAAAATCATTTTGATTCGGCTATAAAAGCCCGAATCTCACCGTTGTTTTTTTTACGAACACACATTAGTGAATCAAGAAATACAGAACTGAGATTCTAAAATGTTGATAGAAATCTGATTGTTTTCTTTAGTTTTTCTGATTTCCGTTTCTTATCATCTATCATTTATTTATTTCATTTATTTATCTACGCATTTTTTTACGAAATTTTTACAAAGAAAACGTGAAAATAAAAAGGGGAGAGGGGACTTACCGAGGAAGCGCCGGGATCCGGCACACGGAGGGTTCTCCTCCTTTGCGACCGCCGGATCTAGAGGGTGCTGAGAATCTTCCTCTTTTCTTGTTTAAGGTTGAAGGGTTCAGCCCTCGGGGTATTCAAAGGCCGAGGTCTTTGACCTCTTTTCCTCCGTCGTCGGCCACCAGTCTTCATGGCTACGGCGGCGATGCACTGGAGGCTAAGAAACCCAATGGTCGGTGTTTGAAAAAAAAGGGAATGATTTTGAAACTAAAAAAGGAAAAAGAAAACAAAGGCAAGAATGAGAATTTTTCTTAAATGCACCAAATAAAAAGGCGCCATTTGAGGGGAAGACCTGCGCATTCTTACCCTAATGGGTAATTTGCGCGTTTGGTCCCTCCATTCGGCGCTGAGATGGAATCTGACCATTTTTTTCTTTCGATTTGGCCCGCGAGTTTTGTCTCTGCTTCAAGCAGGTCCTCTGACTATGTGCGATCACTCGCCTTGAAATGCCGCGTCTAAAGGGGTTTGGGATATTTTCTTCTTCGCTCCCTGATACTTTCAGCGCGTGGCGAATTGGTCCGTTTTTCCTCTTTGTTTTTTTATATTTATCCCCTTTGTTTTATTATGATTTCAATTGCACCCTTGATCCTTTTAACACTATTTTTATATATTTTTAAACTGTCTTTTTTATTATTTAAGACTTTCTTTTATATATTTTATTTTAAACTATTTTAGATTAACTAGTATTTATCTCAAGTTTTTTATTTTATTTATTTATTTATTTGGTTTAAATTTATATGTCATCATCTTATATATTATTATATTAAAATATTTTAATATTCATAATTTCAAATTGTTGATACATTTTTATAATATATATTTACGTACATACTTTTCATTTATTATAAATATACTTTTTATATTTTATATTTCATATTTTTATGTATACATAGATATAGGCATAAATACATACATCTTAATTCATATTTATGTATATATACGTACTTATACATACTTAAATATATTTTTCATATTTCATAATTCTTATATACTTACATATATTTATACATATTTTACATCATATACATACTTATATATATTCTTTATATTCTTAAAAATACTTTTTGTATATTTCACATATTTTATAATTCACATACATATATTTTATATTATCACAATTTGTAAATATATATAAACACATATTTACATTTTTATTTTTATAATACTTACCAATTTTTTATATATGTATATATTTATCTATGTTTTCATATTCTATAATTTATATGCATTTCTTATTTTTATGGCTTAAAATTATACATGCATATACATTTTTACATAATTGTATTTATTGTCATCATTGTTATTTGGTGTTTGTTTATTTATTCATGTACACTTGTGCTTTTTCTAAAATGTTAGTTCTATTTATTTATTTGTTTGCTTTGTTTATGTAATCGCCTCGTCATTTCATTTTGCCTATTGTATTGTTGTTACTCACTTTACTTTGCTTACCTTGTCGTATTCGTTATTGTTTTGTCAAGTATTAACACCAAACATCAAAAGGAAAATTTTTCTAAATAAGGCAATATTTCGCGTTTGGAAAATCGAGAAAACGTGCCCTAACGTGCTGGGTTTCGATTTCTCGTTCGACCAAATAGCCAAATATCCTTTTTAAACTTTTAAATAAGGCAATATTTCGCGTTTGGAAAATCGAGAAAACGTGCCCTAACGTGCTGGGTTTCGATTTCTCATTCGACTAAATTGCCAAATATCCTATTAAAGCTTCAAAGTATGGTTTCATTAAACTATAAGGTGATCTTGGTTTCGATGGTTTAGAGTATCGTGTCCTAACGTGCTGGATGTGATATTCCTTCGGAACAAGAGAATCTTATATTTCAATTCACGTTATCAGAGTTTCTTTTAAGGATCGTATTTTTAAAACTCTTCAAATTTTCAATTTTCGACACTAAGACACTAATTAATCAACTAGGTACCAATTTTGGGCGTATCGAGGGTGCTAATCCTTCCTCGTGCGTAACCGACTCCCGAACCCGTTTTTTTGAATTTCATAGACCAAAATCTTTGTTTTAATAAAAATTAAATCGTTTATTAAAAACAACCACTTTTCGAGGTGACCTGATCACACCTTATCAAAAAAAAGATTGGTGGCGACTCCCGTTTTCATTCTATTTTCAAAATCCAAGTCGACCCCGTTTTCATCAAAAAAATGGTGTCAACAGCTTGGCGACTCCACTGGGGACAATAAGAGAGTCAAGCCACGTGTTGATTATTTCTTGTCTTTTTGTCGAAAGTTAAAAATTCGATTTAAATTTACGATCCTCTCATTGCTTCTCTTTTGTTTTGAGTTATATCTTTTTATCGTGTTCTGTATTTTATTTATACCTCTGCACATTGCATTGCATGACCGCTGGTCATACCCTTTTAAGTGGGAGTGAGAAACTACGCCTTCGTGAGGTTTTCACCTCCGTATGGGATAACGAATCGCTTCCGGGATACATCCGTACCTATGTCTTCGTGAGATTTTCATCTCCGCATGGCCATAGGGAAATGTATTCCCCTGAACTGAACTCGGTCCATGTAAGCCTATAATGGGTAAGGATCGAGGAATCTGCTGGTTCAGGTACCCTTACTTTAGAACCAAACCACATATAGGAGCCGTAAGAACCCACCGAGATAGAGCTATTCCAAACCCTAGTGCTTACCGAATAGATGCTTTATTTATTATTGTTTACTTTAAATCCTAGCTCTGATTTTCTTTGTTTGTGATTGCATGGCATTTTCATTTCAAAAGAGGTGTCGATTCACGTTCAGTATAGATAGAAAGCTTATCATGGAAAAGAGGTTTCTTGATAAAGTAGAAGACAATGCAGCTGTACGAGTGTGGGCTGAGACGATGTGGAGAGAGAAAGGCAATAGTCTTGCAGAAGGGTACGTATCAGAGTTATGGGACTTCACCCGTATCAGCGTAATCCAAAATGATCTTCGAGAAATGAAGGAAATATGGGATCAATGGGACGATGGGACCAAGCAGATGTTCTACTGTGACTATGGGGACTTGTCTTACCTACTTGGTGTCAAAGTGGACAAGCATTTATTCCGAGCCCTAGCCCAGTTTTGGAATCCTGCTTACAGTTGTTTCACTTTTGGAAAAGTGGACTTGGTGCCCACCGTGGAAGAATATACGACCTTGCTTCGGTGTCCAAAGATTCAAATTGACAAGGCCTATTCTAGAGCTGCTAGTGTCCCGACATTATTAAAAAATTGATGAGCATTACAGGGATGAGCGAACAGTGGGTCGCTGCCCGAATCCAACAGAAAGGAGATAGTAAATGCGTTCCTTGGAAAAGCTTACGAGATTTAGTATTAGTACACCCTGATGTGAAGAAAAGAGTGGATGTCTTCGCTCTAGGTATCTATGGATTGGTAATTTTCCCTAGAGCTTTAGGGCACATAGATGAGGCCGTCTCTGATTTGTTCGATCGGCTTAGTAAAGGAGTCACGCCCATCCCGGCAATCTTAGCAGAAACCTTCAGATCTCTAAGCGCATGTCGAAGAGCAGGGGAGGGAAGGTTCATCGGATGCGCACAGCTACTATCGGTGTGGTTCTATAGTCACTTTTGGAAGGTGGAAAATGTCTTCTATCGAGTCTTCTCAGAAGACTATTCCCCATTGAAGGAACAAGTTGCTACACCAAGACGAGATGACATCACGGAAGAGAAGTGGATGACGATTCTCCAAAATCTTCAGGAGGATGATGTTGAATGGAAAGCTCCTTGGATGGTACCAGACGATATCCTGTATCGATGTGGGGATTTCGACTGGGTCCCTTTACTTGGAATTTGGGGAGCTGTCGGTTATGCCCCTTTACTCGTATTAAGACAATATAGATCGAGACAGTTCATACCAGCAACACAAGGGCTGGCTCAATGTGAGTTTTCTTATAAGGATGAAAACTACAAGAGAAAAACTCGAGAAATATCTAACGCTTGGAAACAGGTTCACCGAATGAAAAGATTTACCGTAGGAGCGATGACAACTCCCAAATATTATGGGTGGTGGAGTAAAAGAGTCAATGACAACATCCCTAAGCCGAGGGAAGATTGCGTTCAGTCTATAGAGGAGCATCTACAAGTAGCTCCATCAGAATTAGAGATCATCAAACGAGACTTTGAAAAAAGAAATTCTGAGTTGGGAAAAAGGATAGAACAGCTAGAAGAAGAAAGAATGCATTTGGGATTAGACATCGATATCCACAAGCTAGAAGCCGAGAAATTAAGGAAGGGAAAGAACAAGGCTGAAGAGGATTTGGATAGTCTAAAAACAGATTACAAGAAGCTGCAATTGTCAATGAGAACTGTCGGTTTGGGTAAAACGTCAGAGCAGTGGCGACAAGAGATCAATGAGGAAAAGAATAGGGCCGATCAGTGGGAAAAGAAATTTCAGGATGCTCGAGCTCGAGAAAATACTTTGGAAAGGAGTTTGTTAGAGTGCCGAAATGAGAAGGCAGGATTAAAGGTTAAGGTGGCAGAGCTAGAAAAGTCACTTCACTCGTACCGTAGTCGCAACTCCATGATCGAATTAAGAGCAAGCTTAAATAAGATCGAAGAACTGAAAGGAAAGATAGGGGAGCTTGAGGACGCATTACACAATTCTGAGCTACGAATGGAGCTTCTTGAGAGGAGTAATGATCAATGGCAAGAGCAATTCCATCATTCTCAAAGTCAGATTAGAGATAGAGATTACGTTCTGGGCAAAGCTGTGACTCAAGTGCGGGAAGTGGCTGATCATCTGCAAATATTAGCAGTTCAGGCCGATGTATTGGGTTTAAAATATGAGTCAGAATCAAGCCGAGGTCGAGATTTAGCTTGGCTTCTTAGGAAGGTTAAGGCTTTGGGTATAAAGGCGAAGCCGTATATGTAATTTATTTTATGTAAAGAAATTTGCTTTCTAGTTGAGTTTTCTAATGAAATTGAATTCGAATCAATGCCTCTTTTTGTATTCATCTCATACATTTGCATTACATCATATGCAGTAAGTTTCATAAAATGACCCTAATAAAATTAAATTATGACAGTTACCCTGGAAACCAACAAAAATCTAATCAAATATCACTACGGTACTCGTCGCCAAACAAAAGCAATGGATCAAAGGTTGGAAAGATTGGAACAGTTGCAACGAGAGATGCAAGATCAGATGCATGAACGACTGGAAAAAATCCAGCAGGACATGTTAGAATCCCAGAACACTGTGATGAACCAATTAAAGCAGTTATTGGCTGGAGGGAATAACAAAGGAAAAGACCCCGTAGTTGATGCTGGGGAGGATCACGATGACCCTGTTTATCCTCCAGGTTTCACCCCAACTAACATCCAAGCACAACCAGAGGTGTACCCACAGAGGGTACCGGTTACCATTGGACCTCAATATCTGGCTGGTGCCTCGGTACCAGTGCATTTTCAAATGGGCTCAGGTTCTAATCCCGGGGATAATCCCACTAATCCTGTGGTCCCGGATCTCGATGACGTGGCAGAAACAGAAAAAACAAGAATGAACCTGCCAAAACAACTGGAGGACCGATGTAGATGGTTAGAGGAAAAATTTAGAGCCATAGAGAACATCGACTATCATCACGGGGTTGATGCCAAGGATCTGAGTTTGGTCCCTGATTTAGTACTCCCACCTAAGTTCAAGATGCCGGAATTCGAAAAATATAATGGGACTAGTTGTCCTGAAGCTCATATAACTATGTTCTGTCGAAGAATGACAGGATACGTCAACAATGATCAGCTGTTAATCTACTGCTTCCAGGACAGTTTGATCGGATCTGCAGCCAAATGGTACAACCAACTGAGTCGTGCTAAAGTTAGTTCATGGAGAGACTTGGCGCAAGCTTTTATGAAGCAATACAGTCATGTAACGGATATAACACCCGATCGAATTAAATTACAAAACATGGAAAAAAAGCCTAGCGAGAATTTCAAGCAATACGCCCAACGATGGAGAGAAGTGGCAACACAAGTCCAGCCACCCCTTTTGGAAAAAGAGGTCACCATGTTGTTTATCAACACTTTGAAAGCCCCGTTCATCAACCACATGTTGGGGAGTGCTACCAAGAGCTTCTCGGATATGGTAATGTCCGGTGAAATGATTGAGAACGCGGTAAGGAGCGGTAAAATTGACACGGGGGAAAACTTCAAAAGACCAGCCCTAAGGAAAAAAGAGGGCGAAGTAAACAACGTAAGCACATATAGCAAGAGCAATTCAAAACCGATTACTGTTGGCCCTCCAAAAATGATAACCACTAGTCACCAAGCCCCCTCAAGGCAGGAACCCAACACAAGGCCCAACACAAGGACTAATACAGAGAGACTTCAATTCACGGCCATTCCAATAACATACGGGGAACTGTATCAAAAGTTATTTGATGCACACATAGTATCTCCATTTTATCTAGAGTCCATGCAACCTCCATATCCCAAATGGTATGACACGAATGCCCAATGTGAATCCTATGCAGGGATACCAGGGCACTCAATTGAGAACTGCACTGGGTTTAAAAAGGCGATGGAAAGGTTCATTAAGATGGGGATCGTGAAGTTTGACAACCCATTAGGACCAAACGTAGCACGAATCCGTTACCCAATCATTCTGATAAAGGGGTAAACGCAATAATCGAAGGTGGGAGAAAGAGAATCAAAGCCGACATTGCAGAGATAAAAACCCCATTGAGTTGGGTTTGGAGACAAATGATAGAAGGAGGTCTCATCAAACAAGATTCAAAGGAAAGGCCCGAAGGAACGAAGACGTACTGCGAGTTTCATGCTGAAGAAGACCATGACATTCAAAACTGTACTGAATTCAAGGCCATGGTACAAAATCTGATGAACAACAAAGAGCTAGAATTTTATGAAGAGATCAAAGGACTTGAAAAAGGAGAAGTTTATGCCTCGGAGGAGGGGCCTACGGGAAAGGCCCAAAATCACCCGGTGGTGATTATTTCAAGGCCAACAAGCACAGGATCTGGAATACAACTGGCGCCAAGGGTCATAACCAAAAACCTGTAGCCTTTCCTTACAAGGATAGCAAAAAGGTTCCTTGAAATTATGACTGCAATGTGATGATCACGGGAGAGGAGAACCCGATAAATGCTTCAGAAGAGGGTAATGACGCAGGCTTCTATACGCGTAGTGGAAAACGTTACGACTCGGGAAATACAAAAAGGGAGCCTATAAAAGGAAAAACCTTGGCGGTTGAACAAGATAAAACGAAGACGACCGAAATTGAACCGCATATTAACACATCGGTGACTGAAAATGAGGCTAGAGAATTCCTAAAATTCTTGAAGCATAGCGAGTATAGTGTGGTGGAACAATTGCATAAGCAACCGGCTCGCATCTCAGTGCTCGAGTTACTTCTAAGTTCAGAGATACATCGTAATGCGTTGATAAAAGTACTAAATGATACTTATGTCGCTAAAGATATCTCAGTAAACAAATTGGATCGTCTGGTTAACAATATAAATGCTGATAACTTCATCTTCTTCAACGATGATGAGATCCCGCCAGGTGGTATGGGATCTATCAAGGCCTTGCACATCACTGCCCGTTGCAAGGGGTGTATACTACCGGCGGTACTCGTTGACAATGGATCGGCCCTGAATGTTTTACCCCTGTCCACATTAAACAGGCTACCTGTGGACAGTTCTCACATGAAATCATGCCAAAATATAGTGAGAGCATTTGATGGCACTGAGAGAAAAGTGATGGGAAGAATCGAGATACCCCTATTGATTGGTCCAAATACATACGAGGTGGACTTTTTGGTAATGGATATTAAACCATCTTACAATTGCCTATTGGGGAGGCATTGGATCCATTCTGCAGGGGCTGTACCATCGTCACTTCACCAAAAGTTAAAATTAGTGGTAGAGGGTCGATTGGTGACTATAGGTGCAGAAGAAGACATCATTGCATCAGTCACCGATGATATGCCATACATAGAGGCTGATAGTGAAGCGATAGAATGTTCATTTCGATCATTGGAATTCGTAAATCCCACATTTGTAATCGAGATGAGCAAAATCCCAGAGCCTAAGATATCCAAAGCTACGTCAATGAGCTTACAGCTAACGATGGGAAAGGGAGCATTGCCTGGAAGAGGATTTGGAAAATACCTCCAGGGAAGGGTCGAAGTACCGATCTTGGTTAACAAACAGGACCGTTATGGTTTGGGATATAAGCTTAATGCGAGGGAAAGGAGGAAGGAGATGGAGAAAAAGCAAGAAAAGAGAAGAGCACATTTGGGCGGGATAGAAGCCAAGTGGGGACCGATAACCTTTCCCCATATATCTAAGACTTTTGTTTCAGGGGGAATTGTCCACCCTGAAGAGAAGGATGAGGTTGTAGAAGGAAGGATTGAGAGGTTGGACATCAATGCCATATCCGCGGAAGAAAGGGTGGAAAGGAATTTATCGGGCATTCGTCCTTACGAACCTAGAAGTGTTCTGAATAACTGGACTGCAGAAGAGATCCCTGTAACATTTAGAACTAATTCAGAGTAATATTCAGAACACTTGTTGCCTTAAGCCTGGGGGTGATAAGAATCTTTTGTAAAAGGCACATGTCCAAAATCTAATTTCAGTGAAAACTTATCATTCAGTTTCATCTTGAGCAAATATTCTTTCATTCATTTCATTCCCTTTATAATCATACTATGCATACAAGTATTCTTAGATTCTTTTATTTGGGCCTCCATTTGTTCCAATAACAGGTCTTCAGATATCAATGAGATGAGCGACGCTGTTACTAATTCAGAGTCTCTATTTGAACAAGACATGAGTATAGATGATCCTCAAGATTTTGAAGGTGACCAAGACAGCGTTTTATCTCCGGATTTGTTAAGAATGGTGGAAGAAGAAGAAAAACAAATTCTACCCTATAAGGAATCAGTAGAAGTTGTGATCTTAGAAGAGGGCAGAGATGTAAAAATTGGCGCTTGCATTGCCAAGGAAACAAGGCAAGACCTTGTTGAGTTGCTTCAAGAGTTTAAAGATGTCTTCGCATGGTCCTACCAAGATATGCCAGGGTTAAGTACTGATATCGTGGTACACCGATTGCCTATAAAGGAAGAATGCAAACCAGTCCAACAAAAGCTCCGAAGGATGAGGCCTGATGTCTTGCTAAAAATAAAGGAAGAAGTTAAGAAGCAATTTGATGCTGGTTTCTTACAGGTGGTCAAGTACTCAGAATGGGTAGCCAATATAGTCCCTGTTCCTAAGAAAGATGGGAAGGTGCGAATGTGTGTGGACTACAGAGACTTGAACAAAGCCAGCCCAAAAGATAATTTCCCACTGCCTCATATCGATACCTTAGTAGACAACACGGCCGGATACTCACTGTTCTCTTTCATGGATGGTTTCTCCGGGTACAACCAAATTAAGATGCTTTCTGAAGACAGGGAGAAGACCACATTTGTAACGATGTGGGGGACGTTTTGTTATAAAGTGATGCCTTTGTATTGAAAAATGCAGGAGCAACGTATCAGAGAGCCATGGTAGCATTATTCCATGATATGATGCATAAAGAGATAGAAGTTTATGTTGATGACATGATCGCAAAATCCAGAACAGAAGGGAACACGTGCAAGTTCTGAGAAAACTGTTTCTAAGGTTAAGGAAGTTCCAGCTAAAACTTAACCCAGCTAAGTGTACTTTCGGGGCTAGATCAGGAAAATTGCTAGGATTCTTAGTCAGCGAAAAGGGAATTGAAATTGACCCAGACAAAGTTAAGGCCATACAAGAATTACCTCCGCCAAGTACTCAAAAAGAAGTTCGGGGTTTCCTAGGAAGACTAAATTACATCGCTCGATTCATTTCACAATTAACTAAGAAATGTGACCCCATATTCCGTCTTCTTAGGAAACACAATCCAAGTGTATGGATAAGGAGTGCCAGAAAACTTTCGAAAAAGTTAAACATTACTTGTCCAACGCCCCAGTACTGATGCCACCTTGCCCTGACAAGCCACTGATACTATACTTGGCAGTATTTGAGAATTCCATGGGGTGCGTGCTCGGCCAACATGATGAGTCAGGACGAAAAGAAAGAGCGATCTATTATCTCAGTAAGAAGTTCACTGAATGCGAAACGAGATATTCGCCAATTGAAAAATTATGTTGCGCATTGGTTTGGACTACTCGGAAATTGAGACAATACATGTTGTACCATACGACTTGGTTAATCTCAAAGTTAGACCCTCTGAAATACATGATGGAGTCAACTGCTCTAAACGGAAGGATGGCCCGATGGCAAATTCTACTATCTGAATTTGACATAACCTATGTGAATCAAAAGGCTGTAAAAGGGAGTGCGATAGCAGATTTTCTAGCAAGTAGAGCCCTGGACGATTATGAGCCTTTGAACTTTGATTTCCCAAATGAGGATCTGATGTATGTGGCAACTACTGAAGCAAGCACACAAGAAGGCAATACTTGGAAATTAAATTTTGACGGAGCCTCAAATGCCATGGGTAACGGGATTGGGGCAGTCTTGGTATCTCCAAACGGTGATCATTATCTTTCACCAGTAAACTAGATTTTGATTGCACAAATAACATGGCGGAATATGAAGCATGTATCATGGGAATCCGTGCGGCTATGGAACGCAAAATCAAGGTACTTGAGGTATATGGGGATTCGGCATTGGTAATTTATCAGTCAAAGGCGAATGGGAAACAAGAGACCCTAAGTTGATTAGTTACCGAAGGCTAGTCCTAGAATTGATTGAGGAGTTTGACGACATCACTTTTTGTTATCTCCCACGAGACGAGAATCAGATGACCGACGCTTTAGCTACATTGGCTTCCATGATGAAAGTAAATAGACCAGAGGATGTGAAGCCTATCCAAATGAGCATTTATGATGCTCCAGCCCACTGTTGTAACATTGACGAGGAAGAAGAAAAGGACGACAACCTTGGTATCAGGACATATTGCGATACGTGAAAAATCGTGAATGCCCAAACCAAGCAACTGAGAATGACAAGAGAATGTTGAGGAGGCTGGCCAGTGATTACGTCTTAGATGGAGAGATCCTGTACAAAAGAGGAAAAGATCAGGTGCTGTTAAGATGTGTGGACGCTGTGGAGGCCAAGCAGATCTTGGAAGAAGTCCATGATGGTATTTGTGGAACACACGCTAACGATTTCACAATGGCCAGACAGATCATGAGATTTGGATATTATTGGTCTACCATGGAAGGAGACTGCATCAAATATGCTAAGAAGTGCCATAAATGCCAGATTTACGGAGACAAAATTCATGTGCCTCCATACCTCTTCACGTCATGACTTCCCCATGGCCTTTCTCCATGTGGGGCATGGACGTCATTGGGCCGATATCGCCAAAGGCTTCAAACGGACATCGTTTCATTTTTGTAGTGATTGACTACTTTACTAAGTAGGTAGAGGCTACTTCTTACGCCAACGTCACAAAGGTAGCTGTCAGCAAGTTTTTAAAGAAGGAAATCATATGTCGGTATGGAATGCCTGAAAGGATTATATCTGACAACGCATTAAATTTGAATAATAGCACGATAGCAGATGTTTGTAGTCAATTCAAGATCAAGCACCACAACTCATCGCCATATCGTCTGAAGATGAATGGTGCGGTGGAGGCAGCCAATAAAAATATCAAAAAGATTGTGGGGAAAATGACTGAGACCTATAGAGATTGGCACGAGAAGTTTCCATTCGCCCTCTATGCTTATCGAACGTCCGTCAGGACTTCTACCGGGGCAACACCATTCTCTTTGGTTTATGGAATGGAGGCAGTGCTACCAATTGAGGTTGAAATTCCCTCTCTCCGAGTTTTTTAGAACTAAAGTTAGACGAAGCAGAATGGGTCTAATCCCGATATGATCAGCTGAACTTGATTGAAGAAAGGAGGTTAAGAGCTATCCGTCATGGTCAAATGTACCAGAAACGAATGATGCGAGCTTACAATAAGAAAGTTCGTCCTAGAAACTTCCATGAAGGGGACTTGGTACTGAAGAAGATCCTTCCCATACAAAAAGACTTCAGAGGAAAGTGGATGCCAAACTGGGAGGGACCTTATGTAGTAAAAAAGGCCTTTTCAAGAGGGGCATTAATTTTAACTGGGATGGATGGCAAAAGCTTGCCCAATCCTGTGAATTCGAATTCAGTGAAGAGGTACTTTGCCTAAAAAAAAAAAGGGAGAGGCCAAGGCGAAAACCCGCAAAGGGCACCTTGAGACCAAAGGGGTTTTGAATTGAAAACCCAGGAATGGGCAATTCAAATTTTCGATCAAAGATGAGGCATAGAGTAGTTTTGTCTTCTCTGAATTAACAAGAAGGAGAGATGCTACATCTTGGGGCATCAACAAAGTCTTTTAGGACTTCTAAACACAGAGTTTGTGCGGAGAAGCTCATGCTGCGATATCTGGGCACCTGTTTTTATCTTATTTACATCTTAGCAAAATTTGCTATTTGTTCATTTAGAGCTCTGCTCTCAATAAAGTTCCATCTTATTCATTGTGATAATCTTTTTCATCATATCTCAGCAAAATTTGCTATCTTGATTGATTTATTCATTTCGAGCTTTGCTCTCAGCAAAATTTTATCTTGTCCATCTTGATAATCTTTTTAAAGCATTTTTCATTAAAATAATGATTACTGGACTGGTAATATTCAAGCAGAAGGAGTTCTACATATTACTCTGAAAGCTTCTAAATAGTACGAGGACCTGAAACAGGACTATTGTTTAGAACTGACCAAACTTAAGGGTTAGAAGCATTGGAGGAAGAATAGTCTAAATTGCAACTATTTCCTTGGTTTTTTCTGTCAAAGATACCAGCTGAACGAGAAGGGGCGGTGATAGAACCTTTAATAAATTTCGAGTAATGACAACCTAAGCATTTAAAAAGGGATCATTCTCATGACATTCTGCAAATATCATTCATACACATCTAGTTAGGAGCATTTGATCCACTCTGATCATGTCATCCTAAACACTAGCCGTAAATAGGTCCATAAAATTGATTTTATAGGTCATATTCCCCAGAGAACAGATCAAAGGAACAGATCCTATACCCTTGAAGTTGCAATGGGATGGATTGAAGTCATTAAAACAGATCTTGTCTTCATGTATTGGCATGAAGTAGATCGAGGATAGCAGGTCCTATCTTCCTATATTGGTAGGAAGTGGATCGAAGATGCAGATCTTGTCTTCCCATATTGGTGGCGAAGTAGATCGAAGAAAGCAAATCTTGTCTTCATGTATTGGCGTGAAGTGGATCGAAGATGCAGATCTTGTCTTCCCATATTGGTGGCGAAGTAGATCGAAGAAAGCAAATCTTGTCTCATGTATTGGCATGAAGTGAATCGAAGATGCAGATCTTGTCTTCCCATATTGGTGGCGAAGTAGATCGAAGAAAGCAGATCTTGTCTCATGTATTGGCATGAAGTGGATCGAAGATGCAGATCTTGTCTTCCCATATTGGTGGCGAAGTAGATTGAAGAAAGCAGATCTTGTCTTCATGTATTGGCGTGAAGTAGATCGAAGGTAGCAGATCCTATCTTCCTATATTGGTAGGAAGTGGATCGAAGATGCAGATCTTGTCTTCCCATATTGGTGGCGAAGTAGATCGCAGAAAGCAGATCTTGTCTTCATGTATTGGCGTGAAGTAGATCGAAGATAGCAGGTCCTATCTTCCTATATTGATAGAAGTGGATCCAAGATGCAGATCTTGTCTTCCCATACTGGTGGTGAAGTAGATCGAAGAAAGCAGATCTTGTCTTCATGTATTGGCGTGAAGTAGATCGAAGATAGCATATCCTGCCTTCCTATATTGGTAGGAAGTGGATTGAAAAACAGATCCTATCTCCCTAAGCAGCAGTGGAGTAGACTAAAACCACAAATCTCATCCTCATGGAGTTGCAGTAGAGTAGATTAAAGACGTATCTCTCTGAAGTGCAATAAAGTGGACTAAAGCAACAAGACACAGTAGACTTGAATGAGGCTACTTGAAGAAGAAAGGCACCAAGAAGTCAAGATTCGACGAGACCAGACAAAATTGACCCGTCAAAAGTCTTTGCTTCATTCTCGTTACACGACAATGAGCAAAGAGGGCAGCTGTAACAGGTCAATTTTGACCTAGGCCTAAAGACCCAAAACAAATGAAAATAACCCAAAAATTACATCCCAAAGCCCAGTAAATTAAAATTTGTTTCAGCAAAAAAAAAACCTAGCCCTAGCCGCATGCACACCTCTGCCAGGTACGCCGCTCCAGCTCCTCACACGCCGCCACCGGCCAAGGCTCGCCTACCACCGGTCGTCCACGCGTCTGACACCTGCGAAAATTAAATATAATGGCAAAAAGGAAGCACGCGAGCAATAATAATAGTTAACAGATAATAAAGAAGAAAAATCATTTTGATTCGGCTATAAAAGCCCGAATCTCACCGTTGTTTTTTTTACGAACACACATCAGTGAATCAAGAAATAGAGAACTGAGATTCTAAAAGGTTGATAGAAATCTGATTGTTTTCTTTAGTTTTTCTGATTTCCGTTTCTTATCATCTATCATTTATTTATTTCATTTATTTATCTACGCATTTTTTTACGAAATTTTTACAAAGAAAACGTGAAAATAAAAGGGAGAGGGACTTACCGAGGAAGCGCCGGGATCGGCTCACGGAGGGTTCTCCTCCTTTGCGACCGCCGGATCTAGAGGGTGCTGAGAATCTCCTCTTTCTTGTTTAAGGTTAAAGGGTTCAGCCCTCGGGGTATCTAAGCGAGGTCTTTGACCTCTTTTCCTCCGTCGTCGGCACAGGTCTTCATGGCTGCGGCGGTGCACTGGAGGCTAAGAAACCCAAGGTCGGTGTTTGAAAAAAAGGAATGATTTTGAAACTAAAAAGGAAAAGAAAACAAAGGCAAGAATGAGAATTTTTCTTAAATGCACCAAATAAAAAGCGCCATTTGAGGGGAAGACCTGCGCATTCTTACCCTAATGGGTAATTTGCGCGTTTGGTCCCTCCATTCGCGCTGAGATGCAATCTGACCATTTTTTTCTTTCGATTTGGCCCGCGAGTTTTGTCTCTGCTTCAGCAGGTCCTCTGACTATGTGCGATCACTCGCCTTGAAATGCCGCGTCTAAAGGGTTTGGGATATTTTCTTCTTCGCTCCCTGATACTTTCAGCGCGTGGCAATTGGTCCCTTTTCCTCTTTGTTTTTTTATATTTTCCCCTTGTTTTATTATGATTTCAATTGCACCCTTGATCTTTTACACTATTTTATATATTTTTAAACTGTCTTTTTATTATTTAAGACTTCTTTTAATATTTTATTTTAAACTATTTAGATAACTAATATTTATCTCAAGTTTTTTATTTTATTTATTTATTGGTTTAAATTATATGTCATCATCTATATATTATTATATTAAAATATTTTAATATCATAATTTCAAATTGTTGATACATTTTTATAATATATATTTACGTACATACTTTCATTTATTATAAATATACTTTTTATATTTTATATTTCATATTTTATGTATACATAGATATAGGCATAAATACATACATCTTAATTCATATTATGTATATATACGTACTTATACATACTTAAATATATTTTTCATAATTCATAATTCTTATATACTTACATATATTATACATATTTACATCATATACATACTTATATATTCTTTATATTCTTAAAATACTTTTGTATATTCACATATTTATAATTCACATACATATATTTTATATTATCACAATTGTAAATATATATAAACACATATTTACATTTTATTTTTATAATACTTACCATTTTTATATATGTATAATTTATCTATGTTTTCATATTCTATAATTTATATGCATTTCTTATTTTTATGGCTTAAAATTATACATGCATATACATTTTTACATAATTGTATTTATGTTATCATTGTTATTTGGTGTTTGTTTATTTATTCATGTACACTTGTGCTTTTTCTAAAATGTTAGTTCTATTTATTTATTTGTTGCTTTGTTTATGTAATCGCCTCGTCATTTCATTTGCCTATTGTATTGTTGTTACTCACTTTACTTTGCTTACCTTGTCGTATTCGTTATTGTTTTGTCAAGCATTAACACCAAACATCAAAAGGAAAATTTTTCTAAATAAGGCAATATTTCGCGTTTGGAAAATCGAGAAAACGTGCCCTAACGTGCTGGGTTTCGATTTCTCGTTCGACCAAATAGCCAAATATCCTTTTTAAACTTTAAATAAGGCAATATTTCGCGTTTGGAAAATCGAGAAAACGTGCCCTAACGTGCTGGATTCGATTTCTCGTTCGACTAAATAGCCAAATATCCCTTAAAGCTTCAAAGTATGTTTCATTAAACTATAAGGTGATCTTGGTTTCGATGGTTTAGAGTATCGTTCCTAACGTGCTGGATGTGATATTCCTTCGGAACAAGAGAATCTTATATTTCAATTCACGTTATCAGAGTTTCTTTTAAGGATCGTATTTTTAAAACTCTTCAAATTTTCAATTTTCGATACTAAGACAGTAATTAATCAACTAGGTACCAATTTTGGCGTATCGAGGGTGCTAATCCTTCCTCGTGCGTAACCGACTCCCGAACCCGTTTTTTTGAATTCATAGACCAAAATCTTGTTTTAATAAAAATAAATCGTTTATTAAAAACAACCACTTTTCAAGGTGACCCGATCATACCTCATCAAAAAAAGATTGGTAGCGACTCCCGTTTTCATTCTATTTTCAAAATCCAAGTCAACCCGTTTTCATAAAAAAGATGGTGTTATGGCAAGATAACGTGTTGACTGACCATATATAAAACCTTTCCCTCCGTGTTGACTGACCCATTCAATCCCATCGTGGCCCTTATATATACACAACTATCTCCTCCCTTGTCGTTCCCATCAATTTACTAAAAATGTTAAACCGATTAAGCACAGCAGAGCTGGTACAAGCATTTCCAGTACGAAGAAGCAGAGACAAGCCTGGCGATGTCCGTAACATTATGTTAGTAGTTGCTGCCCTCATAGCTTCCGTTACTTTCCAAGCTGGTGTCAACCCTCCTGGCGGCGTATGGCAAGATAACGACAACGGACACCATGCCGGCAGAGCCATTTATGCATCTCAGTCAGCAGCTTACTATGTTTTCTTGATTTCCAATACCTTCGCTCTCTCTGCTTCCATACTTGTTATCATCTCTCTCACTCATAGGTTCCCTTTCCATTTTGAAATTATTATTGCCACCGTTTCCATGATCGTCACTTACGGTTCGGCGATTTTCGCCGTTACTCCCGACGAATCGGTCAGGTTCCGGTACGTCATAGCGGCAGCTTCCGTGCCTTTATACTGCGGTGTTTGATTCAGCTCTTCACATCGTCTTCAAAAAGGATAATTATTGTACATCGGATCGTATGTAAGAGACATATGTTGTTACAGAACATAATCTTTAACATTGGGTTGCCTAAGTTTTGTTTAGTCAATGGCTGTAACATTATTCCAGCTAGCTATCTGTCTTTCCTTTGGGCTTTTTTTAAAGTATTGGTAAAAGGGTGTTAACTGAGAACTAACCTCCTTTTAGTATTATTAAACTTTTCAACTAATCCCCCCCATGGATTGCTTTTAACTTTAATTCCTTTCATCAGACCATACCTAACCAAAAGTAGTACCCAATTACCCTAGGTGGCTTCAATTAATTGCTAATGTCTCCTTTTGACAAATAGTTATATCAAAATTAGGTTTGATATATGGACCAATAGTATGTCAAGGAATAGTAAAATTACCCCAAATAATCTTATGTCAAGGACTTTGCATGCTCAACTATGACATGATTGAGTTTGGACTAGCAACACACTACGACCTTTAAGAATGTAAAGATGAACCCCAATCAATCCAAAGGAACCTTGCTTTCATCCACCCTACCACGATTTGCGTCATACAAACTTTATTCCAAGAAATAGGTTTTTATCTCCAAGCCCTCCTTCAGCCTTGGAATGACATATCCAGTCCAAACTCACTTTTGCTTCCTTTGCTGAACCTTTCCAAAGAAAATGTGTAACTTTCTTAATAACCTTGGTAGGAAGAAACATAACGCTACACCGAGAATTTTGAATACTAAGGATAACCAATTGCAAAAGTTGAAGTCTGGTAGCAAACAAAGACTATTAAAGTTGTGACTTTCTCCACTAGCCCTTATGGACCAAAAAATATTATAAAAGAAGTCAAAGAACATACTAATGGCAGCAATAGACTCTGTTGTTCCCTTTGTAAAAACCAACAATCATCTGCCAAAACACAGATGTGTTAGTTAACGCTTTCGACATCTTGGATAATACTGAAAAACTTTGTGCTCCCAGGGAAGTACATTCATTATATTAATGAAAAGTAAAGAAATAAAGAGTCACCTTGCCTAATACCCTTTTCCCTAGAAGAATCTTCTATCAAACCACCATTAACAGTTACTAAATCCACTGACAGAACACATCAAAAAACCCCAACACCTTTAAAACTTGAAAAAATAAAGTCCCAATTAACAGAGTTAAAAGCCTTCCTAGTATCCACCTTAATAGCTTATCTCGAAGATAAATGTTTCCTCTCATAACGCTAATGCAAGAAGTAATTATCAACTAAATTCTACTCTCCATAAATGCACTTTAGTTCTCATTTATGATAAAAGGCAGACGACTTTCATTCCATGGTAATTATCTTTAATGCACTATAAAGAGTTGAATAGTAAGAAATAAGTCTAAAATCGGTACCTTGAGAAGCACAGTAGAATTGAAAGATCCCAGCAGATTCTAGTATTAAAAAATATATTGCACTAGCTTGAAAAAACTTGGCATTAAACCATCACTCCCTGGAGCTTTATTCCATTCATTGAGAGTAATGCTAGAAACCTGATTTCATGCGTGGTAAGTTATGACAAAAAGTGCAGGAGACCCATTTTAATATTAGATAGGGGCAAATGCTCTGGCTTGCTCGGACCAGTTGGCTAAGTTATGCGGTTGCTGAGCTAAGGCCCCAATATTATAGGGTGAACGACTAAGTGGCTCAGTTAGGCTAACTAATATGAAAATGGTATGTTTTGGTTCCATGTCCCACATTCAGCCAACCTATCCCTAACCAATTGAGAAAAATCTTGGAACTTTTACATGTGACCATCTATAATTTTTTGGACTTTAACAATAGCATCCAGTTTCAAAGTTATATAACATACATCATCATATCATAAATTATTATTTATACAATATTAAGAGAAGAAGATGATAATAACACAATTAAATTTATGTCAACAAGCATTTGATCATGGTTTCATTCAAATGAAGATATTATTAAAATATTTTAAACTCATCTTTTGACAGTCACATGAAACTTTTGTCATATCTAACAATTACAGACAAATATTTGGCAGCCTATAAGCTCAACCTGTAGTGACGGCCAATACAAACATATTAGCAGCTGCCACTCTTCTTTCGTATATATAAATATATATTTGAACCTATCTTGTAAACTAATATTTGCAGGACCATCATAGTGTTGCATCTGGATGCACATTTCCTTGTCTCATGTCCCTTCCAAAATGAAAAATACGAGTGCCAAATACACCACATTGTCATCCTCTACCAAGTATTGTAGCCACACCAATACAGCACTGTCCCACCCTAATGCTGTCCAGTCATATACACAATGCCACCTTCCATAAAGATTTTTTATAAGAATCTTAGCTTGTTGAAGATATTAAAAGCATTATAGACATCTCAATATAAAATTCAAATGTATTTTAATTTTATATTAAAAAAATGAGTAATTAATGATACACGTAACGTACATATGTACCTCATTCTGACATATAGGGACAAATTTTTAATAATATAAATGGATAAATTTTTAACAAATCATAATTTATTTTTCATCTAATTACAGAGATTAATATAACGTATAGGAACAATTACTTCCATATTAGTTTTATCCCAAAAGTAGCAGTTACATGAAGAAAAAGGAAACTTCCATATGAGAATCCAAGTCCAAGGTGTTAGAGTTGATCAAGTAGTATAAAGAGATTATTATAAGATGTAATTTACAGCTAATAGGAATTTCCTCAGCACTAAAAAGAATAAAAAAAAGGGCACAATGATGAAGCAAAAGAAATTGGAGAAATTGATGATAAGAGACTTTTTGATATATAACCAGACAGATGTAAGAAGAAACCCATCTGTACATTACATAAACAATTTGAGATCCAAAAACCAAAAAAGGAAACCACAATACAAAAAAATATAAAAGAAGAGAAAGAAAGAGAGGCCAACATTGGGTTTTATGCACAGATGATGATAAATGCTATAAAAATCACTATTCTACATCTACCTCTACAAAGGTGTCCTTAAAGCTAATTGTTGTTGTTGTTTTGTAGAGATTCTTCTTCATTGAACATAGTGACTTTTAATGACCTTCAAGACTGAATGTGATTCTGCATACTTGTGGTGGTTGCGCATGATCTCTCTTTGTAGAAGAAGTAAGTTGAAAAATTGGGGCTACATTTAAATGAAACCCAACCAAATAGAAACCCTTCAAGGTATTCATTTCTGTTCGGTGATTCTCCACTTTGCATATAAGCATTGTTATAATATCTGAAATATCAAAAATTATTCCAAATCAGTAACCAGCAAATTGATAGATTGACAGAATAACTAACAATGATACGTGACATGCTATGTCTACTTCATGTTAAAGTGGATAAATTTTTTAAGAGAAGAATCAATTTAATTTTGATCTAACATATAGGATAATTTCTCGTACTAAGTTATACCTTAACATATCACAAAGAAAACCAGATTCACCTGCCTGCAACTTAGTTTGAATTCTGGGAATTTTAATGGATTACAGTTCCAACAAAAGCAAACCAAAAAAATAAGGAAAACCCAAATCGAAGACTTACATATCATCCATGAACTTGCAGCAACCATGACACTTGTAATAAGCAGGCGATGAACATTGAATGAATTGATGGCAAAGTGGGGTTGTTTTTGAGCAAACCGATCAAGGTAATGTATGCAACGATAAAACAGGAAGGGCTACAATTTGCCATACTTAAATCCTGTCCAAATAACTTGAATAATAGTTGGTCGAGTTAGACCATGAAAGACTGAAACTTCTGAGGCTGAACCGACATTTACACGTGACTCGGCTACTTTTGGAGAAGACAAACAATATGTATGAGATTTGGCACAGACTTGGGTTCTCTAACTCGCATACGAAAAAATTTGGACAAAAAGGATGAATGTTAGAATAACAGGTAAGGGTGGTCGTTAAATGAAAATGGACCTTAGAATTTATAATTAAACATGATGTCCCCAGCCTCCATTTTGGGGGGGTTTCTAAGGCTTTTGGTTTTGGGGTTATAATGATTAAATAATCAAAAGTTCAAAAACTCAACTGTACAAGAGAAATAAAAATTAAAAGGTAAACTATAAGTAAATCAAGTCACTTTGCTTTGAAATGTCGTTTATCACTTACGTTATCGGTTATTATTTTAGTACTGAGCTATTAATTGCCGTTAACGGTGTAACGGTAAGCTGATGTGACATATTAAATTATCATTTCAAATGAAAATTTTAGCTTAAATTCTACAATTGGTCCCTATATTTTTTTTTATTTTGAGCAATTTAAAATTTTTTATTTTATGTTCTTTTAACTTTCCTTTTTATTTTTATTTATTTTCATTCTCTTCTGCTCTCCCACTGTTTTCCTCCCTTTTTTATTTCTTTAACGTAGTTTTTCTATGTTTTTTATTTGTTAAAATTAAAATGTAACCTGAGGTAAACAAAAGTGATTATTTTAATAGTTTACCCAAAATTAAAATCATTTTCCCTCAAAAGAAATTTAATCAAATTATTAACAAATTTACGTTTTGATAACTTAATTTCAAAAAGCTATAAAATGGTTATTGAACTATTAAAATCATTGTTATATGGTCTTCTCTATTCACACCACCTACACCGATCGAAAACTCTCCTTCCTCTTTTCTTTTACAATTCAGTTTTTTTTTATGAAATAATTTTGAGCATCACGAATCCGTGAACCAAAATCCAAACAGCTTTCTTCTTTGATCTCTGATTTCTGACACTAAACCATCAGATCAACTTGGATCTAAGATATGTTCTTCTACTCGTTGATGGGTACTGATCCACTATATCGATTGTTCGAATCGTCATTTGGAGAACTTTTGAATAGTTCAATGACCATTTTGTAGCTTTTGGAAGTTGAATAACTAAAACGTAAACTTACTAATAATTGAGTGACCTTAGGTGTAATTTACCCTTTTTCAGTAATTAATTTGTAGCTATACCCCATCATGTGAATACATGTGGGAAATAAATTGTTTTTTGATTGTACTTTTTTTCTTTTTGAAGATCCTTTGCATATCTT